>NC_138554.1:95655961-95677451 GCF_964273705.1 Natrix helvetica
AGAGAGAGAGAGAGAGGGAGGGAGGGAGGGAGGGAGGGAGGGAGAGAGAGAGAGAGAGAGAGAGAGAGAGAGAGAGAGAGAGAGAGAATGTTGTTTAACAGCATATTCACAAAAATAGAGCAACTTTGTAAATGAAGAGTAATGCAAGATTATACCCTCCCAACATTCCTATTATTCCTGTTCATCCTTGTGATTGGAATGCATCAGTTTCTGTGATTAGAAAATAGCTTGGTCAATCACTCAGCCTTTCTTCATTTCTTCCCCATTTTCACTTTTCTAGACTTTTATAGAGAAACTAAATTAATGTGGGAGGGCGACATACTATATTTGATTTTTTTCAGTGCTCTAAAATACAAGAAGCATATGAAGCTTAAAAATAGTGTCATTTTAGTTCTGATTGCTTTGGTGGTATCCTACTATTAAGCAGAGCTAAAAAATCTGTCTAAACTGGTTTGATTCCATTTTGGATTAATTCAGATCTGACTCATCCCTAGCAAACATACTTCAATGTTCATGTAATTTTTTTATGTAAAAAAATTGGCTTCTATTGCTATTTGATCATATTACAGTTTTGGTGGTTTGCCTATAATGTAAGAAAGGCCCATACTATCAAAAGGACAGCATGGTCTAAAAAAGACAACTGGCAACTGTTTTATAATGATACAGTGTAACTACATACGGTAGTATTATATACTGGACTGGATTTATATTTTCCCCACACGTGGCCCTTAAGAACAGCTTGGTCCATGACAATGTGGAACTTGACAAACAGTAGCACCTCCTGATGACATATTTTTATTCATCCAGATTGGCAATCAAGCATAGGCCTTCAACAACAAATACTTAGAAACCATAAATCATTTCTCTCAAAACTAAATAAATCTGAGTAGGTTTAACTGTGAAACTGCTTCTTCTATGAGAATGGATTATATAATAGATTAGTGAAGTCAGGAAACTAATATAGGTACAATAGATGAGAAGTATGCAGATTTAACTATTTTGTAAAGAATAATGTAAGGATAAGGATTCATCTTGGATTTGGACTGAGCCACCTAGATAAGGATTGTAGCATTTATAATGTTCTACTTGAATAACTAAAAGAACTTAATGTTTGGTAAATACAGCCTGTCAATGCCCACATGATATATTTTGGGTGAGGCATATAAATTACGTTATGTAATCTTTAGTTTTATGTCTCCTGGGAATTATTATTATAATTAATATTTTTAAAAGACAAGAGTTACACCAAGTTATTAAGAAAAGGTGTGCCCTCATAATCATTGTATAGACATCATTCTCATGTTAAAAGACATCTACAGATGTATCTGTATTTAAGATTAATACATAATATAGAAATTAGGAAAATGCAAAAAGGAATACTCTATAGTTTAAAACTAGATTTTGAATGCCCTAAAGCAATCTTTGGTGGGGGGTTCCATTTCCAGATTCACTTTCCAGGTACACTGTTTATACATTATTAAGGCAGGGATTTATTTTCTAAAGAAAAAGATATTTAAACTCTGTCTTTGAGTTATGGTTACAAAAAAGATACAGTGTAAGAGGGACTGTGACTCTCCAAAGATAAGAACCAAGAAAGAGCCACTCAATTGCTGAGGCATATCATCTCAATAAGCTTACAAAGTAATATTGCACAGCATAAAGCTTGCACAAAAGCTTTTCAAAGCCCAGTATTTTAATTAATGGATAAAATGAGTTGGCTTCTGTCATAGTCAATCCAAATTTCAAAGAGACACCACTAAATTTGTTTCTGGTATTCAACCTTTGGTCCTCCCTCTTTTCTCACTTCCTAGCCCTTTTTAGCCTATCCCTTTGCTCCTGAAGGCAGTCTCCGAGGTTGAAGGATGGGTTTGTTTCTTCTGTCCCTCTGGAGAAAGGGCTGTTAGTTTGACAGGTGGGGAACGAGTCCAAGCGCTTGATATCTCCTCGATTCCCGCTGAGCTTTAAAATATTGATCACCTTTGTTAAATCCCTTTTTCGGAGACTGTCCTGTTCGCTCTTTTTTCTCATCCCCTCCCTCGCCTTTCCTGGGGTTGGAAGTGAGCAGCAGCTGAACAACCAAGCATGTGGTGTATAAATATTGGAATAAACGAGCAGGGTAGAGGGTGAGAAGAGGGGGTAGGGGAAATATATGGAAACAAGAGGGGAGGAGGAGGAGGAGGAGGAGATAAGCGGGGTGGGGGGCGAGCAGCCCTAGTGTGTCTGATACTCCGGTGTGGGGCGCTGCTCTCCGGGAGTGAAGAAGGGGAACAGCATTAGAAAGGGGAGGGGGAGAGAAAGGGGTGGGAATATAATAGCATTTAAAACAACAACAACAACACAAGCCAACAACAGTGATTAGCTCCTACCAGTCGCACAGGGACTGGGAGGGAACTGTTGTGTGTCTCACCTGACTTCCTTCTTCCCCGGGGCGGCGAGGGAGGCAGCGAGAGGCGCGCACATACCACTCTTTCCAACAAAAAGCAGCCTCCCCCCTCTCTCCCCCCCAAAAAAAAGCCCTTAAAGGCGAGAAGGGAGAAGAAATGGGAGGCGCAAGCGGGCACGAGAGAAGAAAGAAAAGACTACCACTCTATTAATAACAAAAATAACCGGCCGGTAGAAGCGAGCCGGCCACCCTCCCGCCAGCCTTCTTCAACCCTTCGCCTTTCGCTCCTTGGAACCCGCGCGCAGCTTCTTCCTTCGCGCTAGCCCAGCGACTGGCGGCGGCGGCGGTAGCAGCAGCGGCTTGTCTCGGCTCGGCTCCTACACCAGAGCGGGCAAGTCTCCGCAAGGGGGAGAGCCAGTGAGCCCAGACGGCTCACACAGAGCCTTTTTCTGCTTTGCTCCAGCTCCGAAGAGGAAGAAGAGGGGAGAAAAAGAAGGAAAAGAAAAGGAACGCACCCAACAAACGAACGCCAAGAGATCCCGCGAACAGGACTGAGAACTGCAAAAAGAAGACGGAAGCCGCGCTTTTTGGGCAGTTCGTTGGCCCTGGTGTGTGGCAAGAGGGTGGAAAAGGCAGGCGGGCGCCGCCTTCTCGTCGTCGTCTTCTTCCTTTCCTCAGTCACCGCCTGCCAGGCAGTTCAGAAGTGGGGGAGGGGGAGGGAGGGAGGGTGGCTGTGTGTGGCCCCCCTCCTCCTCCTCCTTCCTTCCTTAAACGCCCACTCCTGATGGGTGAAAAGGCAACTTGAAGTTCAGTGCAATTAACTTCGCCGGCGCCTAGGAAGCTGAAGGTGTCGCCCAGCCTCGCCCGCCCTCTCGCCGCTCTCTCATGAGTAAGTTGGTCTTCTTATTCTTCTCCCCCCCCCTCCCCATCCCGCCTTCGTTTTAGGTATACTGCACCGACCGGTCACTCCCGTTTAACACCTACTTTTAAGTGTTTTAGGAACTTCTTGTTACGGACAGTCCATTTTGGTCGGCACTGACAAAGCGTGGAAATCCGATGGGGGCGGGGATGTGGATTCCTCTAATATTTGTTCTGAGCTGTCGGGATCGGCTCTTAAGAGGAATCCTCCTAGCCGCCTCTTTCTTTATTTCCAGTAAAGGAAAACTCTACTACAGTAGCTTGGTCTGGTGGAAAGCGGCTTGCAGACGCGCAAACACCTGCTTCGCGCTCCCTCGTCTTGCCGCCGCCTCCCAAGCCAATAAGTTTGCAGGCGAGGTCCTTGGCAAGTTTGCTTGGCTTCGGCGTTCACCGTAACTCAGAAGTTTGGCTCAGTTCATAAGTTTCAAGCCCGGTGCCCCCGGGGATGGATGACGAAGGAGGGGGAGAAGCGCGGGCGAGGGAGAGTCAAGTTCCTGCGGGATGCTTGCTGATGGGAGGAAAAATGGTGCGGGGACGAGTGTGACAGTGAAGGCGTGGGGGGGGGGCGTCAACTTGGCGACGCACTTCGTTCTGCCGCCGCGTCGTGAAAGTGAGGGAGTTTTAAAAGATTTCTATCTCGGCGGTTTGTATGACTGGGGGAAAGGGTGTATCATGCAATATCGGGCAGATATCAATTTGGGGTGTCTGTTGGCAGAAATGGGCTGGGGAGCAGAGAAGGGGTGCATTTGGTCTGCCACTGACCTCCAGAAGGCGGCTCCTCATACAGGTGTATTTCCCTCTCTCCGCGTGAGGTCCTCCTTTCGCTCTCACAGTCCTGCCTCTTTTTTGCAGGAGGGGGAGCCCGGTGGTCTCCCAGGAGCTAAAAAGGAAATGCAGTTTCCTTTTGATGCTAAACTGTAGCAAAGCTGGCGCTGGGAGATCACTGAAGGGGCAGCTGGATCGCTTGCCTCTGTGGAAATGTTTCTGCAAAGTTACTCGGTATGTGGGCCCTTCTTTTCGGCGGCGTTTGACCACGTGGAAATAGAACTGTTGCTGACATACATTATTAAATCGTATCGGTTGTGTTATCTAGAGTCTGTGCCAAAGTTTGGCGTGCTTGTCAAAGCTTCTTACATTTTTGTCCCTCTCTGAAAAGCTTTGGCAACTTTTGAGATCCGTCTCTGAAAAGCTTTGGCAATAACAGCCAATGTGCCTGACTTAAAATGTCTATTTTAGTGAAGAAGCCCTTTGCCTTATTGAAAGCTGCGATTAGTAGCTTTTGTGTATTGACAGATTATTTTAAGATAACTCTTTTATTCAACCTTGCTTTATTTTATATGCAAAGCATGAAAAAATATCTAGAATATAAGAACTGGGATCACTATTGCTATGCGTTTTTGAAGGATCTAATTTAGAAGCCATTCTTTAAATTTTCATAATATTATTTAGGTCTGGTACATTCATATACTTCTGCTCCAGACTGTTGCAGAAATTAGCATAGAGGCTTACATTTTTGACAAATGTGCAGACAAGAATATCATTAATTGATTTTTTAAATCTTAACAACCTAAGCATCTGTTACAAAACAAATTTAATATATTTACTCTGTTTTTCTCACATTGTTAAGAAAGGTTATGCTATGGCTAAAATTTCAATTTTAGTTGGCAAAAGGAATTCATCGGATATTTCACTGTTCTTCAGGAGTGTTTACAGAAGTCACCAGATATGGAAGACTTAATTGCAGCACTCTCTTAAATAAAAAAGAAAGGAATCAATATTAACATAACTCAGAAGCACAGTATACCTCACTAAGTTTAGATATAGTATAAATTTTGCTTTCTATATGTCTGCCAGAATTCACATGAGTTGGAAGACATCGTGACAAACAAAGATATAAAGCAAACATGTAAGAAAATATTTTGGACTACCCTGTAAATATATTTAGTACTTTGCACCTTATGAAGCAATACAGTTTACAGAAATCAATGGCTTATAAATGATAAGATCTCAAAAGATG
Organism: Natrix helvetica; assembly: GCF_964273705.1. Lineage (NCBI taxonomy): Eukaryota > Metazoa > Chordata > Lepidosauria > Squamata > Natricidae > Natrix > Natrix helvetica. The sequence continues at coordinate 95,661,280 of NC_138554.1, forward strand.
TTTGCTTTATATATCCTAATAAATCTAGAATGGAAAAACAATACAAATATATCTGTAATATTGTTTTTTTCTTTTCTTTCTTGGAAATTAAAATATGTAACAGTAGTTATATGTACTAATATCTGTTTCAGAGATAAAACATATAAATGGAACGGGCCTAAAAGAGAAAGTTTACATTTTCATGCATTTAACCATAGATCTTTTAAACTGCATTGTAATTTCTTATGGGAATCTTCTTACAACTGCATAATTTAGAAGAATTTCATAATTCTACCTGTTCCCTAAGGTATATTAATTTAATGGGGAACATATGCCACTTTATTCCAATTTCTGAACTGGTGTTTGATATAGAAAAATTAATTTGACATTCAATTTGTGTTATTGTTATGCTAGATAAGTAAGTAAAAACTATATATAACCTTTAAAATGTCATTCATTATTAATGCCACATCATAACTATGCGGCTCCAAATCACGTAAGTACAAGAAAGTTCCATCCAGTATTTCAAATCCAAAAATGAATACTTTTGCAAACCTTAAAAGAATCTGAAAATTAAATTTTCATAATTCTATTTAATACAATGCTCAAGAAAATTTGGCCTACCTTATGTAATTAATCTGCACAATTGTAAAATAATCTAACTATACCTGTATTAATAACAATAATAGAGATAATTATTCTAGTATGTATGTATGTATGTATGTATGTATGTATGTATGTATGTATATATATATATATATATATATATATATATATATATATATATATATATATATATATATATATATATATATATGAATATATATGCTGTACAAAATTCACCCACGTCCCTAGAGTCCAGTCTGCTCTGAAAAGAGTGCTGTACACATTTTTCAAAAATGTCTTCACTGATATGTAATGATAGTTGAATTTTCTGTGTGCTATTATAGATCTTTAGTTTCCATTAAAAATCCTAACTGCTAAATCATACCTTCCCCACAGTACGAGGTTCACCAAATACTTATATATTTAAGTCATCAACAAATGTTTAACCTCTTTCACAGCCAGGTAATCTGGAATTGTTTTTCCTCTCTCATGTTTAGTTATACTTTAGTATTTATTTTTGGTTGGTGAAGCAGTAGAAGTAAGGGTACCTTTCTAAAAAGAATCTTATTTGTTACTTCTATTAACATTCATGTCTAACCAGGTATTGACTTGAGAACCAAGAGCGGTGTTTTGCTTGATTAAATTATGATAGTTGGTTTCTAAAGAGAATTCTCATCTGTAAATTATATGATTTTATTATTTTTGTCCACCTGTATGTGTTTCTGATTTGTAACATTTCCATAAATGGGCTTGATTTTTAGAATACAATGTGATAAATGAATGTGATTTTACTATAATGGGCACAAAATCTTGGTCATTTTGTTCTGTTTTAGGAATGAACACTTCTGATTTAAAGTCATTATGCATCTAGTCTTTATTTATCTTACATTAAACTAACAGAGCATCAATCACAGGAAAAATATTACTTTCCTGAAGTAAATACCAGTTTATAAGTGAGTGCATATGTATTTATATCCCTGTCTCCACTAAATAATGGCTCTGTCTCCTTTTTAATATCTACCTGGCAGTATTAACCATGGCAACTAAGTCTTCCTTGTTAGCATACAGAAAAAAGTTTTGCTATTTGTACCAGGAGTAACTTAAAGAAAGATTCCATGGGAATCTGTTTTAAGGAAACAATATCTAAGTGGTGAATCTTAAGAAAAATAATACGACTAGCAAGTTGCACAGTATCTGTTTGAGCTGCTGAAGATAGGAGCAGAAGCATATTATTAATAACTGAAAGCACATATGTGTAAGTGAGGAAAAATGTTCAGCAAATCTGTCATCATGAAGTTCAATGCATTTTAAACAAAAATGCCACTTAAAATAAAGTTAGTGCAGGTTGCAAAAGCTATTTACAAAGCTAGGTTTTTACATTAAGTTAAATTTTATTTTGAAATTTGAGCCTGAGTTTGGTATAAAATACGATTAAATCTATTTTATTGTAGCACATATAATGAAACCACCCTACAGGATAAGACAGATTCCTCTTACCGAGTTTGTAGATTCTGTATAATATATTTCATCTTTAGAATTGCAAAACAAATTTAGATTTAATTTACAATTGGAAATATCATTTAGTAATAATTCATTGAAATTATGATTAAGAATTTTTTTAAAGTACTGTGTGATCATTGTTCATATTAACATATAATCTTCGAACATTTAAGCCTTTTAAATAAGATTACTTCAGGGGTGTTCAATAACAAGCAGCCTATTGTCATCTATCTACCCATTTTTTTTAAAAAAAAAGTTACAACTATTACCTTCAGCTTCCGAAATGCAAAACTAAAATCTAAATAGCCAAAATATCATCCAACCATGCCTACTTACCTTATCTGTGTACCAAGTTATCTATCTTAGTATTTATCTGCTGTATACTTATTTGGATACTTCAATTCCAGGCAATATGTTCACAGCAGCAGATTTGCCTGTAAAATCTAATGTTATCACTTATCATCAAATTATCAGTGCTATGAGATTATCAGTGCATTGATAATGTTGTTCACAAAGTAGTCTATATTTGTTAATAATTCACAACAATACATTGATCACAATAAAAAATGTCAGACAGAATTCTATCCACAGGACACCCACTGCACTCATCCTCCAAATAAGACGGAAATATATTATTCCAAGCTTCAGATTTTCACTTTCTCTAATTAATGTATGCTATAACCTGACTTTAAGAATTCTGTATCAAGGATTCATTTTTTTATCTGGCACACTAAGGTTTACCTATAAAACTTGAGCTGAATAGCAAAAGTTTCACAGATTTCCATTTTGTTTATTGATGTGCAACAGTTCTTAATATATTTAAAAAATAAACTGAGTTTCACACTTTAATCATTTTCTGTATTAAATAAGTATATACTAAGATGTCCATTTCACTTCTATGGTAATTCTTAGTAAATTAATATTTTCTTTTCAAGTAGATTAAATGCGACTTCTAAAATAAGTCATATGCTTGATATTTTCCTTCCCTCTTGTAAGATCATTTTAGTATCAACAACAACAAAAATGAACTGCAAGTGATTGTTACAACAAATATAAAAATAAAAGCTAGCATCAAAAGATTTTTCTTGCAATTGAAAATAATATTTCTCAATAGTTAGGCTATAGAAAGGCAATATAGTGCATTTATGAGGAAAAATTCTTGCCAGAAATCAATATAAACATTAACAGAACAGGTTTTAGCATTTCAAATTATAAAACAGAAACTAATAAACATGCTTATGATTGAAATAAGTTTGTCCTTCAATACATAAACATTCTCTACCTTTCAAATGTAAAAAAAGTGCTTTTCTTAGAATTCAGTGGTTTGAATTTGTCCTTTATTATAAGCTTTTTAAATATGACCTTACGACCAGTATTCTACATAATTTTTGAATGATATCTCTTGACTGATGTAATATGTGGCATGTGGCTTCACACTGGGAATGGAAATTTACCGGAATGTGAATTAGTGGATCATTAAGGGTAGCATCTACGATATGCTGGAGTGGAGGTGGTATTTTTATAATGTAACATTTTGGAAGTTTTTACGATACTATAAGGCATTGATATATGTACCATTGTACATCTCTAACATATGATCACATGTAAAAATAAGATTAATTAATGCTACACAAAGTACAATACATTTCTGTTTTAACTTACAGGCTGAAGTTTAAAAATTATAATAGTCATATAGCATAGTCTGTATTACTACTATCTGACTTAATACTTTTTTTCCCAATTTGTGTTTAATTCTATGATAGTATACCATACCATGGTTCTTATACTACATAACTGAACTGTTGCCTTCTACAAATAGTCCTGTAACCATTTTGAAAATAATAGATCTGCAATACTTTTCTAAGAATACGAGGCACTGATTCAAGGAAATGTATTTTTGTGGTGAATTCCATTGTTTTATTATAAGGTGAAGACCTAGGTCACATAGAATGTTTTCTAGTTAAATAAAGTTAAAGTGTGTCTATATGCTACTTTGCTTGTGAAACACCCTCTTTTTGCTTTTTTTCTCATTTGAGATCACAGAAAGCCAGGTATCTAGGATACATATGATTTTCAGAGGAATTTCTCATGTGCAAAAAGGTTCTTTTTATAGTTTGTAATCTTGGATATTTCATTTAACATTAGTGTACCTGTAACATGACATTTAATACACTAGATATGCTTGTGAGAATTTGAAACATCAACATCAATAAAACAGTTTTAGTGTTACTTTAGGACTATCCATCATTTCAGTCTTGTAAAGGGATAAATAGGGCAAACGTTTTGCACAGTATTGTACTTTTCAAAAATACATCTTAAAACATAGCAAAATTATAATTTTTCCACCTAACATTCTAGGACATTTTCTTCATTACTTTCTGTATACTTTAGGTTTGTTCCCAAACCATCTCTTAGAATAGGTAAATACTCAAGTGAACTTTGCGGAAAAGTAATATGTATTGTACATATTGGTTCCTGAAATTAAACAGTGATGATTGTGCTTATAAATGAATAAGATACAGATTTAGCCACCTACTTTTAAGCTATAATTATTTGTAAATTTTCTTATATGCACTGTAACTTTTTCAAAAATCTGTATCTTTATAGAAAACATATTTTTCAGATTGCATGTATTATGTACAGAGGACTCATTTTGATTTACATATCTACTATAGTATTTAAATCTATCTAGGAACAAAATTTTCCTATGAATTTTATAAAGCAAAAATTATTTATTTACTGTCTATTATTTAGGGTTCTTGAAATAAATTGCGTGCAACTGTATTAGTTTGATTCATTAAACTAATTTTTCTTTGGAGTTCCTAATATAGAAAAATAGTTACGCAACTTTATATTGAAAATAAATTAACTTGTGATATATCTATTTCTGAACACTTATTTCTTTGATCAGGACTTACCATTATGATTGTTGCACTAATTATATATGGCTGAGTAATTCTTTTCTCACCTGTTAAAAGTAATATTATTTCATATTGATTTTATAATATTATAGTTTAATTATATTAGAAAAAGTTTCACAATCTATAATAGTGGGAAGTGGCATGTAAATATATTAAGCAAATATTATACATCTAAACTTTAAAAAACTTTTTTATATTAGTCAACATCTTTAAATGTCAGGATGTTTTGCTTATTGTTGCTTAGAACTGCAGAATCTGCAGTACTGCTGTATCCTGAAATAACTTTCTGTGATATGCAAACTTAATAAGTTTCAGGCATTTTTTAAAAAATCTATTTTTAAGTTGTTTCCTTAATGACTTAACTCTTGCTTAAATTTTTCTTTTCAACAAATTATTTTATCCATATTCTGGGACTGGATTTAGCAACACAGTCCAAATAAGACAAAATAATGGTATTTTATCTTAATCTGGCTTTTATATATACATTTATTGATGGAATTGATGGAATGTAGCTTGTTTTGAATCTGCAGCCTTGATGTTATTCCGGGACAGGCATGGAAATCATTAGAAATGCTGCCATCTTTGTGAGAGAATTGCACGCATTTCCCTGTCAGACTATCATCTCTGTTTTCAATTTCACAGTGTGACTATTAAGTAAGGCATTTTTCTAAAAACATTGCCTTTGTAAAGTTTGAAAAATGGTTCAGCTGCTAATCAGGTGAGATACGTGGCCTGTATTCTGAAGGGTGTGGGGTCTTCCTAGAGTCTAGGCAGAGTACATAGTATGATTTCTTGTAACCGCATGGTTTCATTTCACTGAATTTGTAATTTCATTACTGATTACATATAAACTGTTCATTCACTGAAGGAAGCTTGCTATTTTAAGTTTATCTTTCTGGTGTGCTTCAAAATGCACTCTAAATTTCGTATCAGTTCCAAAATATTATCTTCTAGTCTAGAGATCTTTCAGGAAAAATGAACCCAACAGAATGGACTTAGTTCTTCTGTAGATGTAATAGATGCATCAAAATAGAAAACTATATTCATGGCATATATAATACGTGTTTCAAAAATCATTCTGTTGTATTTTCAGCCTGTGTTTTGCATATAGACTGTTTCTTTAAAATTGCTGTCTCCTCTATTTGCCCTATTAATTGTTGATATGTTGCCATCCATGAGACAAAAATTAGAGCTGTAATTAAATAATCATGTGATGCTCCTTAGTGCCAGTGAAAGCAAACTCATTTTTTCAGACCCTGATGGTCACTGATTATTCTATTACTACTGACTTGCTTTATTTATTCATTTTTGTAAACAATCATGTATGTTAACATCTCTACTTCCTTTTAAAATTAAAGAATGTAAGAAAAATTATATCAGTTAATTAACTAATCATTCATAGAGACTTAAAGAAAACTTACATTTTCTGCTTTTGGTTACCTGATTGGGAGAACTACATTGGTAGTGTGGTTTATGTGCCATTTAATTTACACTGATGTTTGGCTGAGTTGGTTGTTTATGTGGATTGCCAGGAGAATTACAAAAGGCATAGGGTATTAAAATTCAGAAATGATTAAAATTGAAATAAAAGGATGCTGTTTCTTTGCCAGTATTCTGGCAGTCATAATGACACACAGAGATTAGTTTCCACCTTCATCTTTCCTTCTTTCTCATTTCCTCTTGTTTATTGTTGACACATTTTCTCTTATGTTTTTTTCCTTCTGATCTCTCTGTATCCTTCAGTTATTCCCACTTTTTATCTCTTTTTAGTATAGTGAGATTCTTTAACCTTATTATTATAATAACATCATAGCTTATCAATATTTAATCTCCAGATATTTTAAGATTTTTAAAAACGTAGGTCACTTATGTTAAATGAGGTGATGTTACTTTTTCTTAATATCTTCTTTTTTTGGCAGTTTAACTTGTAATGTTAAAACACATGTGTTAAGCTACTGCAGAAAAAAGGAAACTTACCAGTCATGGAATAATCAGTTATGCATGAATTCAAATTTAACAGATGGATTTGGGATTTAAAAATTTCTCATTTGGCTTCTTGCTTTTTTTCCTGTTTGTACTACACCTGTCTTTTATGTACAGATAAACATCTAACATAGTTTACAGGGTTTTAAAAATATATAACTTAATATGTTCTCTTGTAAAAAATAACTTATCTGTTTCTTACCTTATATCTTTAAGAAATGTACATATTGCAAGTTTTGTTAAATGTTAGCTTGTGAAAATATAGCTTTTACAATGTATGTTTAATTTCAAAGTTTAAATATTGTTTATTGTTTATTTATTCCAGTAGCAGTTTTTTAGTTTGTATATATTGAAGAAAACATGTGTTTATGAAATTTTAATCTATATGCAATTTATTCAAAGAGAAGCAGATACCAAAATGAAGTGGACTATTGTCTAAACTATCTTGTTCAAAAGAGAAATAATTAGCATTTTATCAGCCCATATAGCATAGTGAAAGAGACATCCTAAAGGTTTCTGTAGGTAGTTATATAGCCTCTCATACTTTAGAGCAGAAAATTAATGTCTAGAGTGGAAGATCTTTAAATATACCTTTTAATTGCATGATATATTGTGAAACCTTTATGCATGTATATCTACAACAAACACCGTAATTATTTTGGCATTTCCACCATGCATTTAAGATTACTGTGTTAAATTAAAGCACAAGGAAGAAAACTTCAGATATTGCTAAACCAGAAACTGTCATAAGTTGAAATTTTAATTTGGCAGCATTTGTAGACTAGAAGTTCTCTAAATTTTTGAAGTCCAGAAAAGTATGACATTTCATTCTAACATTTCTTTAGTTTGAGCAGTCTTGGAAGATTATCTATGCATCTGTTTTGATGTTATAAAAAAGAAAATAATCTTGTTTATCAAATTTTAAAACAATTTTTGAAAATTGTCTCTTGCTTTAAATATAGACCAAAATAGTATCATATGCACATAAACTAAAACTGAGTAGTTTTTATGCCCTAGTAAAGATCTTTTGTTCACTGCCTATGTACTATTTAGTTACTCTTACTTTTTTAATATGCCAATCAATACATGGTTAAACAATACTTGTGGCTCATTTAGTAATTTAAAATCAGGGAGAGCCTATTTGTGGGAAAATAGGCCTTCCCTCAAGGCCTATCTATGGGGGAATGTATCTTATGTTCACATCTCGGCACATAAAATGGGTACATGTTAGGAAAACTATGTAGTGCTCATATGGAGTTTTGAAGCCCAGTATAATTGGACTTCAAAATTTCATATGAGCACTATATAGTTTTTCATATTTTGTAGTCCAGACCCGGTACCCTGGTATAAGTTTAATGTACATTTTATATTGTAGTTATATGTCTTAAATATGTTGTAAACTCTGAAAGGATTTTTATGGAAATAAGTGGTGGACATGCACAATCTGTGTTATTGAATAAAGTGTTAATTTACCAGTATAAAGAGAAAAGCTAAACTTTGAAAAAACTAAAAATTATCCACCTTGGATATCCCATTTCTAATTACCTATCCAACTTAATTTCTATTCAGATCAGGTATTCTTCATCAGAATTAATTACTCTAAAACATTCTGCTATCATTATTAGCAGGGAATATTGTTAGAAGCAATATGTTGATGGAATAACAAATCATTAATTTATTTGATTATTGACCTAACAGTTTGATGCTTTAAAGCAAATAATCATTTTCCAACTGCTCTTGACAGGTATATAAGCTTTTTTTTTAAAATAACCATACACATGATCCATAAAAAGTCTTCAGGACAATTACCATACATCTTACAGTCTGTATTTAGCTTGTGTTTGCCTTGGGCTCTAGTATGGGGAATTTAAAATCCCTCTCTTGGAATGGTTTGTATTAGCTTAAAAGTAGGATGGATATCTTATTTAAATAATAATAATTAAAATGAGAATCTCTTTTTTTCAGCTTTTTCTTATGTATAATGCAGTTATACAGTTGCTACACAAAACATGTTACTGCAATCTATAAGATATTCTATTTCAAGTCAATATCAAAGAATCTGTTTTCAACTAATGTATAAGTCTTTGTACTTCTCTCATTTACACACTGAATAAAAATCGATTTGTCCTGTTTAAGGATAAATTGTGCATATTGTTACAATCTGGCTGTTCTGTTCCTTCAAAATCCATTCTTTGTTTAATAAATCAAAAATTTGGAGTAAACTGCACATTTAACAGTCATGTGCTTATTAACATGCCAATATAGAAAATTAGTAAAAAGTACAGTGAAAGAACTCTCTTAATTAAAAACTTGTACATACATAGCACCAGTGGACATACTGTCCTATTTTTAAAAACTGCTTTAAATAGGATTTTTAAAAAAAAACTAATAGTGCAATCTATTCAATAAATAGTACATTATTAGGAATAACTGTATTTTTTTTTAAAAAAGCAAATACTGTTGTTCCCTCCAATAAGTAATATCACTTTAAATACCTAATTAAATATCCAAAGCCATAATGTGGTTTGTTTCTTTTACTGTTAGCACAATAAATAGACTCTTATTGTGTCTTAGCATGTGTTTAAAGAAGGATTATTTGGCAAATAATATGTAATATTTTGGTATAAACCCAGCATAAAAGTCTGAAGACAGATTAAATCAGGCAGGGGAAAAGCATGAATATGGTTTGCAGGAAGGCTTACCTGCAAAGATTCTTGTCTTATCAATTCTGTCAATAAGCTCCACTAGGTTATTCTTTTTCTCTTCATAGCTGATATGTATAAGAATTTCCCCCCAATCCCAAGAGTTTCAAATGTTTCCCACTAATATCAAAAATTATGCAAAGTGGCATTACCTGAAGGATTATTGTTGGAGATTGAACATTATGACATTTTAAGATGGCAGTGGAAGTTTTTGAAAAAAGTCACTGCTGGAGAGTATAAAGGACTAATCTTATTCATTCCAAAAGCAGTTTCCCATGTTGCCAATATATGATCACTGTGGGCCAGTCTACATAAGGCTCTCAGAAACTGCAATTGGTATAAAATGTGGCAGCTTGTATATTTCTTATTATATATGTGTTAATCAATTAACAAGTAATATTCTTAGTGAATGTATTGTTAATTTGATTTTACATAGTCTATTATGCAAACTGTATAGAAAATATGTTTGTTTTGTCTTCAATCAGTAGAAAAGGGAGAATTCCGCTTTACATAATGATAGTCTAAATGGTTAGGGGAATCTGCAAGTGTACACAAATGAACATAGTGCATATCCTAATAGCAATAGAAAGCACTGCACTAAGAAGACATATCCTCATGACACCATCTTTCTTTCATCCCTTATCCACTAGTGAGACCGTTTTGATTTTAAAGTAGTGTTTTTCATGTTTTGTGGTCTTTGAGTGTAAATCAATAAAGTTTTCTCCTGATTCAAGACTTTATTTACTGATTTAGGCTTCGTCAGTCAATGGTGCTGTGGTACTGTGCTGTGGTAGAACTTGTTCTTCATGGCCATTTTGGTTAGGTTATTGGAAAGATTGGATGCCTGGCTTCCACAGAGACATCTGCTTATTTAAAGGCTGATTGGTGCTGCTTATTTAATATTCTGATGGAAGAGAATTTAACACCATAATTAGATGCATTTTAATGAAAAGTCAATGCAATCTGGGGAAAAAAGCCTGATACTATTTTCTACTTTCAATTCTATCAATAAACCTGAGTCCCAATTGATAGGTTTGGAGCAGGGATCCCCAAACTTGGCAACTTTAAGACTTGTGGACTTCAACTCCCAGAATTCTCTAGTCAGAATTCTGGTAGTTGAAGTCTACAAGTCTTAAAGTTGCCAAGTTTGAAGACCTCTGGTTTGGAGGTAGAATATGGTCCCAAGATGAAGCAGGAGGGAGCTTTCTGTATACATTATGCAAGCTTCTGGCTTTGTCTCACACAGTACCTGCATTCGACTGATTTGTCATACAGACTAGTTTTGGATATGGGTTTACTAACCTCCAAGAACACCAGTTCAGAAATAGCATGACTTGTTACTTGGGCAACTTGAGAGGAAGCCCAAGCAGCATATGCCTAGGCCCACTGTGCTTTATTTTGAGAAATGATACTTAAGTGATTTTTCTTACCAGTTGGTGACAGCAGTTGGGAGGAGGCAGCCATGGAAACCTCCCAATTGTTACCTTTAAATTAGCAGATACCACTAACTACAGAACATTAATTACTGTTGTTCCTTCAATGAAATAGATCTTGTCCACTGGGGCAGCACAAATTATTCAGACAAGTTAAGCCATGGGAAAATGTACTGTACATTAATGTAATGTGGCCTTGAGGTAGAACCCTGTATTCATCAAAAGGAATATATTTGGTGGGAGAAAACACAATATTTAAACATGGAATTGTTATGATGAGAGTATCAAAGTAATTTAGTATTGAGATCATCGAGATGCAGTTCTGATAATCTGGATACAAATCCACAAGGTTATTTGAAAAAAAAAACACGAGAGGAAAATCAAAAAAAGAGAATGGGCAAAAATGAGTGATTCTTCCTTTAAATTTACAAACCAATTGAATATATAGGCTGCAACCTTACATCCATGTATTTAGCAGTAAAACCTTATATATTCTGTGGGACATATTCCTACATATTCCAAACTTTTATAATTAAAGAAACAAGGACATACCTGAATGCTAAAATATGTTGAGCATCCTTTATATTTACTTTGAAAATAGAGCAAATTATTACAAATGAACTTGTGAAAGTTAACCATAGGAAAAATCAAATATATTGTGTATATCAAAATTAAATTACCATAAGTGAAATTAGAAAGCATATCACAGAATGACAGAAGAACAGAGAGGTTCACAGAAATAAAATGGAGTTAATTCAATTAAAGAAACTATAAAAGGCTGTACCACTTCTTTTAAGAAAATAGAACAAGAAAATAGAACCAAAAAAATAAACAAAAAATAATAGTTCAAGGAAGAAGAGCGGAGAATAGGGAAAAAATAGCATTCATGAATATTTTCCAAAATGACTGGAAAGCATCTTCCAGGAAAAAATTAAACATTTTGGGAAACAACGGTGTTCGGTACTATTGTTAAGAATCTTACTGTTTCTCAAATGCTTTTATTTATATAAATTAATAAATGTGAGATTTTAAAAAAAATTAAACAATATGAAATGGACATTCTTTTAGTTAATATTTTTAATCCATATAATATATTCTGATAATCTCTTTACAAGATTATGAATATGAGAGCACGTGCTTTTGTTTATTATGTAAAAATGTTAACATAGTAAGGAATAAATATAATTTTCCAACAAGAATTGGAATGTTTATTCAAAATAGGCTATTCTTTTGCTTCCCAAATTGTAAGTAATCTGAAAATGATTTCTTCTTTCCCTGTTAGCCCAAGTTCAAAGACGACATAGCAAAATATAATCATCTTTTATTTGCTTCCATCACACTAAAGCTATAACCTACTAGATATATTTTAATAGATTTTAAGGTGTGGTTACTCTGAACTTCTCCCCCCTCCCACCCCACAGTCTGGTCCTGTTAAGTTTAGAATTGTATATTATCTTAATCTGGGCATCTCTCTGGGAAAGCTCTGTATTGCCAAATTTTCCCATTGCTCCTGCAGATTTACATTCCATCACATTCCCGAATTACTAACTCAAATATATATCCTATGTATTATTTAATGTAAAACATAATATTTGAATATGTAATTATCTTTCAATGGTAAATACTATGTTCTGTAAGAGTATATTAAACAAAAAACACTATAAATTGCCAATATGCAAGACATTAGTTGCTGTATTAATTGTTGTTCACTACCAACCAGGAAATCCGCAAGCTGAAGACTAGAATAGGAAGTTGTAGAATATTCTAGAAGGCAGTAGCAACCTATCTTTAGATCATGCCAAGACTATTATACTGTTATATTGATGTAATTTACTCAAGAGTCAAGCTCAATATGAATATAATTTAACCTGCCCATAAATATCTATTTATGCTATATTTATAATTATTTGCATCGATACATTGTATGTTATATATGTGTAATATTTTCAAATATGGTAAACTCAAATAAAATGGAGTTTTATCAATGGTAAATATGATGGGTACTATTCTGAATGGACAATATTATCATATTACCAAATTGCTGCATGAATGGAAAACAGTGAGTATCAGGGCTATGTGTAATTCCCCTCCATTCTCTTTTCAGCTTTCAGATTTACATTTTTTGTCTATTATTTGGCCTGTTCTTCCCCTACCCCATATGCTAATGTCCAGCCAGGACAGCAAGAGCCATGTCTTCAAAAAGTAACCAAGTATAGTCCTGGGCATCAAAAGTTGCCAGTCCGTGCTTGAATTAAATATACAGTACCTAACTCAATATACTGAATTTAGATTAAGTGCACATGCAAATTGATAGAGGAGATGCCTGTCACTCCTTTTATACAACAGAAAACACTACACATAGTATCAAGAAAAATATTTCTTTGCTTTTTAGGCCAAAATCATTTAGGATTTGAAACATGATAATAAAAATTGCAATGAAAAAAACTGATACTGGAAATCCTGTCATTGTGCAAAAGGTCAATACAATTCAAACACACGTAAGTTTTGATAGCTTTGTGCTGGTGTCGGCTATTTCCTATTATCTACAACCTTGCATTTTGGTCTTCCCTATAGCTAAAAATAATTAAAGAAACAAAAAATTACAGGAAAAAAATGAAAGAATTGTTTGCTTTGTACTTTCCAACTCAAGTTCAAACTGAACTTGTTTTTTTATAAAATCAAAACCTAACTTTTGTGTCTGATATTGGATCCAAATACAAGAAAAATAGAGATGAGGTCCAGTCTCCTAAACACACACACAGACATGTGCATAAAGAACCACAGTAACCACAATTCCAATCATTAGCTAAATTTAATTCCTGCTATCATCATAAACCAGATTAGATTGTGTCTGGATCCAGATTGTACTCTGAAATCAACTAATTAATCAGCAATGAATTGCTGCTACTTTATAGGCTTTATACAAAGTGCAATATGTTTCAGAAAAATAAGCATTTAAGTTCATAACGCTTCACTTCAACTGATTTTAACATTATTAAATTCTAATTGATTATAATATTAGTATTTTTGATTTGCAGAACTTTGTGGAGTGTTTCTTCAGAAGTCTCTATTTCATGCTTCTGAAATATAGTATGGACAGTTAAGTAAAGATCAGGTTTTAATTGTAGCTGATTATTAGAATCAGTTTAAAGCTTACAGATCTAATAAAATTATATTATTCCAAACTATGTTGTTATATATTCTTTACAAAACTATTTATTTTGACATCATTGTATGTTTTCACATGTATGACTTCTATTGTTCTCATGTTAGCCAGTAAATTTCATTCCACATTTTAAATAATTTCAAAGAAGCTACCCATAATAATGAAACAAATGCATTTTTGAGACAAAAAGAATGACTGAATTTAATTAGACCTTTTTTCTGTATCTTTCAATTTGAGTTCATTAATAATCATTCTAATGTTGTTTTTCTTATTCTTAGTCACTTTAAATGTTCCCAGGGCAGATATTTAGTTGTTCATATAATAACAGTATAAATTTTATTTTACATTTGTATTTTAATAACATAGATATCTTTATCCTTAATACTTCAAGTAGAGTTCTGTACTGTTATTGGAACTTTTTTTTAAAAAAATTAAAAACTACCAAGTAGCCCCCTTTGAAAGAGGAAAATTGATAATTGTCTGTCAATGCTTCCAGATTTTGCATATTCTTTGTGTGTGTATGTTTGTGCACGTGCACACACACACACACACACACACACACACACACCTGTGGAGTTTTATTCAGTAAGGGCTAGAGAGTATTTATGTTATAAAAATGTATTTAAAATTAATTTAAATGGATTGTTCCAACTAGTATGCAGATTACATTATAAAAGAATTTAAACTAAACTGAAATCCTTCAGATGTTATTATTACCACTCACAACATTTCTACCAGCCTGGCCATTGGCCCTAACACACCTGTTACAACTTCAATTATTCATATCCCTGCTTATTTTTAAAAAGTCTTCGAAGCCTATTTTAAAATGTAGAGATTTTTATAAATTGTATGGTGTGGCTCACACAACTGATAACAGCAAAAATGAAATTTCTTAATTGCATGGATAATGCCTTATAACCTTTAGTCAAGCTGCTTTCCATAGTTTGTCTTAAGCAGTTGTCTTAAAGTGAATAAGTTGTAGTCCTGTACTGAATTCATTTGGAATATTAATAAGTAAACATTAATGAGATTTTTAGATAGATTTACAAATATGTTGATAGCTGAACTGCCTTGATCAAAAAGAATTATATTTCAAATAACACATAGTATAGAATCTTAGTGTTTGATAGCTATTTCACACATGCTAGTTACAGTATTTCAAGTTAAAGGCACTGATTATGAAGATATGTATGAGAAATGTACTGCATTAATTTTATGTGTCTATATTTGTGTATGCACAGACAGCCTGAATATTAACTTCTATATCTGATCTTTCAAATAACTGCTGTGTTTCAAGCATCAGACTCTTTATTTCTAATATAGTAATATATTCTGTGCGTTCCTGACTGCTATAAATATTTTATGTATTTCACCCCATTACCATTTTCTGCACAGTCTATGGTGTTTATATCTACTTCGGTAGATGTCAGCCTATGTAACTCTGTACCTTCAATGCTTTGTTTTGGTATTGTATAAAGATGCATGGATTTAATACATTTTTTAAAACATTTGGTAATTTATACCTTTTTTATTTGAAGTTTTCAGCAGTGTTTTTCATTTTCCTTAAGAAAAATGTACGTTCTAGTTGCCTATTTAAGAAAACGCATTGTTCATGTGACAGTCCATTTACTTTTTTTAAAAAAATACTTGCATTTGAAAAGCAGAATAGTAATTACTGCTAGTTATAGATACTTCATTTTATATATATCCAGAAACTAATTAAGTGACCGCATCTAGCCTAAAGATCTTGAGATTTTAATTCATGTTGTCTGGCTTAACTAGCTTCTGGACATATATATTCTATCAGATTAGTAAAAGTTTCTATCGTATTAGTTTGCATGGACTTCTTTTTCCTTTCTACCACATGACTTGCTTCTCACCT